>NC_066581.1:438737780-438745280 GCF_024323335.1 Lathyrus oleraceus
GCCTACGTATCTCATCTGGCCTGAGAATCAGAGCAAAACGTAGTTCGGCTAACTACGGGGTTATGGATTGGGTTTTGGAAGAACGACGTCACTACGCAATCTACCGGATGCTCGACCTTTGGAGACTTACTCGCCTGTAGTAGAAGGAGTTAACGTGTTGCTTTGGGTTTTAGGGTTTGGGATGCCCAAGGGCAAAAAGGAAGTCCTTGACGAAGGAACCGCGCTACCTGCAGGGATATGAATACAAAACACAAAACATGTATCTCAAAGTAAAATGCCACCAAGGGGCTCAAACGTTGCCTCCTATCGAGGTCTTCCAGCTAGGAAAGCAGTAAAATGCGGGAAAAATGTAAAAGTACCACACGGATAAAGATCCGAAGTAACATCAATTAGAGGAATGGGAAACCCTGAGATCCTTCCAAGCTAATGCCATCAAAGAAAAGTGAGTCAGTACAGGTAATCAGAATGAACCTCCAGGGGTTATCCCACAAATAAAGTGGGAAACCACGCAAGTTATCCCTGCAAAAGTCATGTGAGCCCTCACAAAAACTCAACAAAAGGGTTAGTGAAACACCATAAGCATTTTTTTCATGAATAACAGTATGGTTTCAGAAACTCAAACCCTGTGGCATACCTTTCAGAAATTAAATGGTTAAACATTCAAGGCATTGTTTATACATTCATATACATATTAAACCCATGGGCAAAGGTAATGGGAATAATGGCAAACCTGATTGGAGAGCTTGATTGAAATTGAGTTGCACCCGTGAGGTTTACAAAACAATCTTCAGGGTTTATGTGAGGCAGAGGTGATTCTGTGTAGTTGAGTTCCCTTCGGGGTTTGGAGGCTGCTCTGAACTCCGTTAGGTCTTCTCTCACTATCTTTTTCCTCAGGGTTTTGTTCCAAGGAAACCTCAGAGTATTTTGCTTCTCTTCCCTTTTCTCCTCTTCTGTGTCTGTGGCCTTTGTTTCAATGAAACTCTAGTATTTATAGGCTAATATTGGTAGCTTAGTGGGCTTTTGAGAAAGGTCCAAGTCCAAAAAAATTTATTATAATTTATTTATTTTATTATTTAATTAATTAATTAATTAATTAATTAAATTTTTTTATTATTATTATTATTATTATTATTATTATTTTATTTTTTTTGGATCTAATTCTGATTGACATGATGAAATGCAATATGAAATGCTAAATGAATGCATGAATGAGGAGGGCAAATTTTGGGGTGTTACAGCTGCCCTTATTCAATCATCAGCTAACCCGAGTAGGATGAAAGCGAACAACTTATCAGACAAACGGGGTAAGCTGTGATTGAATACCAAAGACAGACCGAAAATTTTCGCTCCGAGAACACCACAAAAACGCGGAAATACACCGTGCTGTTTATTTTTCTTCCGATCCTCTGGCTTGATCTGGAGTTTCGATCCTCTGGCTGAACCTATACTCAATTTAGTCCTCTGGTTGGATATTAATTTAGATCCTCGGGTTGGATACGATTTTGATCTTCTGGCTAGATCTTCTTCGATCTTCTGGCTAGATCTCCTTCGTTTCGATTCTCTGGCTGAATCTATTTCCTTTGATTCTCTGGCTGAATCTACTTCGATCTTCTGGCTAGATCTGAATTGTTGCGATTTTCGATCTTCTGGCTAGATCTTCTTCGTTTCGATTCTCTGGCTGAATCTATTTCCTTTGATTCTCTGGCTGAATCTACTTCGATCTTCTGGCTAGATCTGAATTGCTTCGATTCTCTGGCTGAATCTATTTCCGGTCTTCGGGCTAGACCTGACTTCGATCTTTTGGCTAGATCTGGATTGTTTTGATGATAAATTCCCATCATTAGGATCCCACATCTGAGGCATGCGCTGGTTGACCCTCTTTTGAAATCTACACCCAACCTTCATATTAGATATGCAGCTTCGAGAATATTCCACTTTTGGGCTTCATACATATTCTTCGGGCTAGAACATGTTGTAACGACTCCTCAATTAGACTTAGGCTTGCTGGGGAAATAAAGCTTGTAGGCGACTTCACTGGGGAATCTTCAAATTGAGCCTCAGGCTGAGTCTTGGGAAAACGATTCTCAGGCTGAATCTTCAAAAATGACCCTCATGCTGGATCACGGGAGCATGATTCTCAGGCTGAATCTTTGAAATGACCCTCAGGCTGGATCACTCACGCTTGATCCTCTGGCTGGATCTCATAACCTTGGTTGTAAAGTAATTCTTCAGTCTGCTTGGAAGAACCTGTTTATCAGCTTATGTGTATGCTTGATATGATATGCATGCAAATGCAAATGCTATGCATGGTGTAAAAGAAAAAAGAAATCTGCTAGGGGAAGCAAACTCCGGTAGGGAATAGATCATTGTATCAATCCTTGAATGCTCTGTGGGGAATGATCTGTCTGCCGGGACCAATGAGCCACCAAAAATAAATTGGCTGCTTGAAAAGTTGACCTTGCAGGGGGAGTATCAACTATGGAAACTTTTCTTGGCGAGGCTCTGTGAGGAAAGTCTGTGGGGAAAACACTTCCTGGGGAAATGTCGTAGGAAACGACCTTTGCTGGGGATATGAACTTGCTAATCGCCCTCAAGCTGGGGATTAGAACAAATCTGTTAGAAATAATCTGCTGGGGATGAGATGAACACTGGGAACACCACCCTCTTGTCCGTTGGTTATGAAACCACTCCGCTGTTGCTAGGAAGATACAGTCTGACACTATCAACTCCGCTGGGGATATATAGTCTGGATACTATCAACTCTACTGGGGATAGACAGTCTGGATACTATCAACTCTGTTGGGGAACATGCTCTGCTGAAGAGAGACTTTGTCAACCGCTTGGGGATGAGGATTCATGACTTGGCATCCGGTTCCTGTGACCTGCAACCAAAAATACACGTATGCCTCGGGGGAATTACTCGGTTTAAATTCACCGTCCGGGATTAAGCACATTCAAAGCAATTTTAAATGTTTTCCTGTGCAAATCATCTGCAAAAGCCACCATTATGTTCATATGCAATATGTTTTATCAAAAATTCGGACATTTTTGCAAACAAACTGATAAATGAAAAATAAAGAGGCTCTTTAATTGAATTATTCGACTCTTACTGGGGAGAAAATTTGTGCCAGGAATAGGCGAGGGTATCAGGAAGCTAATCCCTGAAAAGAGGTGATCGCTATAAAAAGAGAACTATCCTAATGGCAATGTGGAAACGGGGTCCCACTGAGTTTCGACTCTGCTATGGCTCGTATGTCCTCAAGACGCTCTGCTCATCTTGCTTTCTGAAGTGGATGATTAGTCGATCTTTAACCTTCGAAGATTGCCGGATTGAATGAAACGCTGATATAACACTGATGAACTCAGATCACAGTCATTCGCTTATTCCCTAACTTTTGCCTGGATCGCCCCCTTTTTCGGGTTTTCAATCCACCGGGATACCCATTTTTTCCTGAGCCGCCCTTTTGGGTTTTCGACTCACCGGGTGTACTCTTTTTTTATATCCCTAATTTTTGCCCGAACCTCTTTATTCTTTTTTTTTTGGTTCGTCGGGATGCCCTTTTTTTGCCTGGACTATTCTTTTTATCGTCCAGCGGGTCTATTTTATGCGAAGTTTTTTTTTTAACTGCGTCAGAGTTGACAGGGGACGGGAATCCTTCGCCCTCCATGGTTGTTAGCGTCAAAGCTCCGCCATAGAAAATCCTTTTAACCACGTACGGACCCTCATAGTTCGGTGTCCATTTGCCCCTGTGATCTGTGTTGGGAGGAAGAATTCTTTTGAGTACCAATTCACCGACTCGATACTCCCGAGAGCGCACTTTCTGACCAAATGCTTTCTTCATTCGTCTCTAACCGAGATACGTCAGTTCTGGGTACGTAGTTCCAGCATAGCACCATTTCCCGTTGGTTTGATTGATGACCAAAGCTGAGTCCCCGTATACATCCAGGGATTTAATCTGTATTTTGACGACTTCCTCAAGTCTTAGGATACAAGCTTCGTATTCGGCTTCATTGTTGGTGCAGGGAAAAGTTATTCTGGGACCAAATGGCATATGAACCCCCTTCCGGTGTGATCAATACTACACCAACTCCGCGACCATTGACGTGGACCGCCCCATCAAACATCATAACCCATTTGGATTCAAGGTCAGGCCCCTCCTCCGGGAGTGGTTCCTCTCAATCTTTCGATTTGAGAAACATGATGTCCTCATCAGGAAAGTCAAACCTCATAGGTTGGTAATCATCAATCGGTTGCTCTGCAAGATAGTCTGACAAGACACTTCCCTTGATGGATTTTTGTGAAGTGTATTGGATGTCATACTCTGTCAGTATCATTTGTCACCTAGTAACCTTTCCGGTAAGTGATGGCTTTTCAAAAATATACTTGACTGGATCCATTTTTGATATCAATAGAGTCGTGTGAGTCAACATATACTGTCTTAGTCGGCGAGCAGCCCATCCCAAAGCGCGGCAAGTTTTCTCGAGCAATGAGTATCTTTGTTCACAGTCGGTAAACTTTTGCTAAGGTAGTATATTGCATGCTCTTTTCGACCTGACTCGTCATGCAGACCGAGCACACAACCCATTGACCTTTCTAACACAGTCAAGTACATGATCAACGGTCTTTCCTCTCGGCCTGTAGACTGGCCCCGATCTTGATCTCTTTCTTGTCGTCTTCGGTACCAACGTTGATGGTCTCAACCACCTCCTGATAAGGTGTAATAGCTCGGTCCTCCTGTTTCAACAATCTGGCTAACCCTTCAGGAAATTCACAATCTTCCTCAGCCCTTTCTTCGGCTTGATAGATAGGATTGTCGAAGTCATACTTGGCCATAGCAGTGTCGTTAGCAGTGAGATCCGAGTGGTCGGCTCTGCATGATGGAGGATCATGCTTTACCTTAGAATGAGAGATTTTTTTTTGAAAGAAAGGAAAAACAAAAAAAGAAACATTGCCATTTTTTGGTAAAAAGTAAAAAAACTGAAAGAAAGAGAACACAAAATTGTTTGCAAAAGCCGTCCTTTATTGATGATAAAAATAATTGTGAAATGTAACTAAATGGATGGCCCTACAAATGAGTCATTACACCTTGGGCAAAGTGTAAGACTTTATTATGCATGTAATAAAGGAAAACAATAAAAATCACTCTTTCAGTAGAGTAACCCGGACGGTTTTTTCAGACGACCAATTGTCGAGCTTTTCTCCCGGGACACACGGGTGAATCTAGCTATCTAAGTCACAGTCGCTGTCAGCCTTGTCTTCATCTGCAGCATTGACGACGTGGGGAGAAACCAAACCCCCGCTGGAGAAAGTACCGGCTTCATTCTTCTGAGATCCCGGAGTATACCCCAATCCAAACTTGTCTTCTTTGATGACTGGCTCCACAAATTTGCCCCAGCCTTGGGCATTACCAGCTTCAACCACTTCGACAGCATTAATCCCCTGCCCGCCGTGAGCCGGCATCGGGTTCTGGATAACATTAGGCACCGGAGCAAAATTGATAGCCTGGGCATCTCTCAAATCTTTTACCTTTAACTGGAGAGCCTTGCAATTATCTGTAGTATGGCCAGGTGCGTTGGAGTGAAAAGCACATCTGGCGTTGACATCATAACCTCTAGGCAAATTATTGGGATCGATTGGTGGGGCCAGAGTTCTCAATGTAACCAGATTCATGTCAATCAGCTTGGGAAGTAATACTGAATAAGGCATTGGGATTGGCTCGATGACCCGGTCCGTTTGCCTTGGACGTTGTTGATAGTGTCTCTGCTGACCCGGATTACCTCCTTGTTGTTGATTGTTGTACCTGGGTTGTTGTTGCGGGTGATATTGCGGTTGAGGAACAGGTGTTGGAATAGTGACTGCGGCCACTTGATCTTGGTAATAATTAGGGCGTCCTCTACCCCTGCCTCTGCCGGCATACACAACGCTTGTCTCGCCTTCTTTTCTTCGCTGACCGTTACCAGCAAACGGTCTCTTGGGACCTCATGAGTTGGAAGCACTATTGTCTTGAATTCGGCCCATCTTCAACAGACTCTTGATTATTTCTCCAGCAATTACTATCTCTGCAAAGCTGATTGACGGGCAAGCAGCCAATCTCTCAATATAATTGCCTTGAAGAGTGTTCATGAACATGTCCGCCATCTCCCTTTCAGACATAGGGGGTTAGACGGACGCAGCAATCTGTCTCCAACGCTGAGCATACTCTCTAAAGGTTTCCTTGGCAGTCTGAGACATACCTTGCAACAAGGTCCGATTTGGAGCCATGTCCAAGTTGTATTGATATTTCTTGATAAAAGCCTCTGCCAAGTCTTTCCAGCTCTTGATGGTAGTACGAGACAAATGAGAATACCATTCACGAGAAGCTCCAGTTAGACTGTCTTCAAAATAGTACATCCACAGCTTTTCATCTTCTGTGTGAGCTCCCAACCTTCCCAAATAAGATTGGAGATGAGTGCGTGGGCAAGAAGCCCCGTTGTATTTCTCAAAAGTAGGGGGTTTGAACTTGTGAGGAATCCTTACTCCCTGAACCAGACCAAGATTTGTGACATCAAAGCCTAAGGAATTTTGAGACTCCAAAGATTTGAGCTTCTCAGCAAGCTCATCCATACGGCGAGTGGTCTCGAGGGCTTCGTCGTGCAAAGAAAATTGATCATACTGACAATCTTTAGTAACGGGGTGCCCGTTAATCCGAATTCCTTGATTCACATTGTATCTTCCGCCAATATCATTTCCAACATTCCCTGTGTTGCCAACATTACCCGGGTTTCTATCAGCATTTGCGTTACCCGCGTTACCAGTGTTCACAGGGTCATCAGCGTTCCCAGGGTTACCAGGGTTTCCCTCAGCATTTGGTATCTCCACCTCCGGATCGTGTCTCGGTTGCTCAACCAATTCCCTCAGCTTTTCCTGACCTGCTGCCATACCAGTCATCAATGTCATGAACTGATCCATCCTTTCACGCATATCAGCCAGCTCTTTCTGTACTTGGTCCATCGCTAGTCGTGGACGGTTTTCCTTTGTCGGGTATCTGTGAACTTGCTTGGGACCAATAACTTCCTGATACAGGGAACAAACATTAGACACTGCGGTGACACCTGCAAAACAGACAAGGGTTAATATGCATGGTATGCGATGCACTGCTTGTTCAGTTTTAAGGCACCCCCATTTTGAAAGGGAATACCCTGCAAATGAATAAGCATGAGATGTTGGATGCAAATATGCAGATGATGTTATGCAATGCAAAGGCATGTCAATCAGAATTGATGGATTCGCTTGAACATCTGTCAGGTTGCACTGTCTGGAGAGAAATTAAGAGCACACCAAACAAAGGTCATGGGATGGATCATGTTATCCTTAATATCAACCATCCATTTTGATGGATTATGGTTTACACCTTATCAACACCCGAGTTTCATTGATATTAAGGATACCTGATCGGATTAACCATGAATCAAGGGTTTGTTGCAAGTCACGAGCATGGAGTTTAGGTTAAGAACCACCCA